>NW_026782018.1:202500-207280 GCF_031769215.1 Ylistrum balloti | reverse complement strand
GGACACCTGGGTAAACCGGCCAAAAAGTTTGGTCCTGGTGACATCCGGTTTAGACAAGTTACATTGTATATTGCATCTGTTTGTGGTGCTTGTGTTCGATTTGAAAGAAATAATAATAAAAAATAAACCTCAATGATTTATCTCGCCTTTTGTGTTACATAATACAATATTGCTCCTAGGGGCTGATAACAGGGACAAAGGATCAAACCGAATGAAAGATTGAATTTACTATTTGATATCTTTTCACTGATAAACATTTGATTATAACATGGAGCAAAGTTGGTAAGAACTAAACTTGGAGCCAATTTACCAAAGGTCAATGTCACTGGGGGAAAGGTCAAGGTCAAATGTGGTATCTAGTCACTGATAAATGTTTTGTTTTCACATGATGAAGCAAAATTGACTGGAATCAAACGAGAAGTAAAATGACAAAAGGTCAAAGTCACTGGGCAAAGGTAAGAAAAAATCCGCCCCTGGTCGCTGGGTTAGAGCAGAGACCTATATCACCATGGTTATATAACTAGGTCTCTGGTTAGAAGCCTGTTTGATATCTCTTATTATGAAAACAAAATATCAGTTATATGTATAAATACATCAGAACTCAGGTGACCATTAAGGCCCATGGACCTCTTCTATATAGTAAAAGAATTATGAACTTTTTACTTTGTCAAAATGCTGTTCTATTTGCTAGAAGAAAACATTAACAAAGGCGATTGACTGCATAGAAAACGGATATTAACCGATGTATCTTTTTCTATGGATAGTCAATATGAACGTATTAGCCAAGTAATACATATATATGTATAGGACATGTATGTACAGTCACGTCCTCTTTTTGGAGGTTACACACGTCCTCTCTTTGGAGGTGTCTGACGTCCTCTGTATGTTCACACACGTCCTCTGTATGTACACACACGTCCTCTGTATGTTCACACACGTCCTCTTTTTGGAGGTTACACACGTCCTCTCTTTGGAGGTGTCTGACGTCCTCTGTATGTTCACACACGTCCTCTGTATGTTCACACACGTCCTCTGTATGTTCACACACGTCCTCTCTTTGGAGGTATCTGACGTCCTCTGTATGTTCACACACGTCCTCTGTATGTGCACACACGTCCTTTGTATGTACACACACGTCCTCTCTTTGGAGGTAACACACGTCCTCTGTATGTAAACACACGTCCTCTGTATGTAAACACACGTCCTCTGTATGTAAACACACGTCCTCTGTATGTAAACACACGTCCTCTGTATGTAAACACACGCGTCCTCCGTATGTACACACACGCGTCCTCGTTTTGTATCTAAGACACATTTGTCCTCCCTTTGTCGCAAATGTCCTCTCTTTTCATTCATTTTCAAATGATAATAACGAAGCATTTAAATTACTTAGGTTAAATGAAAATTACGTGGTGAGTATACCTTCCAAGCCCGTTGTTTGCAGTCATCAATTACTGTGATAATACCATTATATGTGAGTGCCCTTGGTTTACCTTTGGGAGCCAGGTCCTGACTTTGTATCAAATACGTGTATGCGTGTGTGTGTATGTGTGTGTGTGTGTGTGTGTGTGCGTGCGTGCGTGTGTGTGCGTGTGTGTGTTTTTAAATATTTTATTTTTGGTAAGGATCTAAGCCACATAGCTATATTGGTAATACCCATCCGTGGAAAAGCATGCCGTTTCATTGTCTGTGAGTTGATCCGTACATTCGACTGACCGACGTTGACTGAGAAACCGGGAGATGGTCGTGACGTTTCATTACGTTATCAGCGTTAAATCGTGATTTTTGGCGGCAATTTATTCATGGACAGACGTCGGAGTATCAATGACTGAAGCAGATAGGTAGCTCACTGTACTGGAGATTATACACCGGAATATAGCTTCACTGTACTGGAGATTATACACCGGAATATAGCTTCACTGTACTGGAGATTATACACCGGAATATAGCTTCACTGGAGATTATACACAGGAATATAGCTTCACTGTATTGGAGATTATACACCGCGATATAGCTTCACTGTACTGGAGATTATACACCGGAATATAGCTCCACTGTACTGGAGATTATACACAAGAATATAGCTTCACTGTACTGGAGATTATACACAGGAATATAGCTTCACTGTACTGGAGATTATACGCAGGAATATAGCTTCACTGTACTGGAGATTATACACAGGAATATAGCTCCACTGTACTGGAGATTATACACATGAATATAGCTTCACTGGAGATTATACACAGGAATATAGCTTCACTGGAGATTATACACAGGAATATAGCTTCACTGTACTGGAGATTATACACAGGAATATAGCTTCACTGTACTGGAGATTATACACAGGAATATAGCTTCACTGTACTGGATATTATACACCGGAATACAGCTTCACTGTATTGGAGACTATACACATGAATATAGCTTCACTGGAGATTATACACAGGAATATAGCTTCACTGGAGATTATACACAGGAATATAGCTTCACTGGAGATTATACACAGGAATATAGCTTCACTGTACTGGATATTATACACCGGAATATAGCTTCACTGTACTGGAGATTATACACAGGAATATAGCTTCACTGTACTGGATATTATACACAGGAATATAGCTTCACTATACTGGAGATTATACACAGGAATATAGCTTCACTGTACTGGAGATTATACACAGGAATATAGCTTCACTGTACTGGAGATTATACACAGGAATATAGCTTCACTGGAGATTATACACAGGAATATAGCTTCACTGTATTGGAGATTATACACAGGAATATAGCTTCACTGTACTGGAGATTATACACAGGAATATAGCTTCACTGGAGATTATACACAGGAATATAGCTTCACTGGAGATTATACACCGGAATATAGCTTCACTGTATTGGAGATTATACACAGGAATATAGCTTCACTGGAGATTATACACCGGAATATAGCTTCACTGGAGATTATACACAGGAATACAGCTTCACTGTACTGGAGATTATACACAGGAATATAGCTTCACTGGAGATTATACACAGGAATATAGCTTCACTGGAGATTATACACCGGAATATAGCTTCACTGGAGATTATACACAGGAATATAGCTTCACTGTACTGGAGATTATACACAGGAATATAGCTTCACTGTATTGGAGATTATACACAGGAATATAGCTTCACTGTACTGGAGATTATACACCGGAATATAGCCTCTCTGTACTGGAGATTATACACAGGAGTATAGCTTCACTGGAGATTATACACCGGAATATAGCTTCACTGGAGATTATACACATGAATATAGCTTCACTGGAGATTATACACAGGAATATAGCTTCACTGGAGATTATACACAGGAATATAGCTTCACTGTACTGGAGATTATACACAGGAATATAGCTTCACTGGAGATTATACACAGGAATATAGCTTCACTGTACTGGAGATTATACACAGGAATATAGCTTCACTGTATTGGAGACTATACACAGGAATATAGCTTCACTGGAGATTATACACAGGAATATAGCTTCACTGTATTGGAGATTATACACAGGAATATAGCTTCACTGGAGATTATACACAGGAATATAGCTTCACTGTATTGGAGATTATACACAGGAATATAGCTTCACTGGAGATTATACACCGGAATATAGCTTCACTGGAGATTATACACAGGAATACAGCTTCACTGTATTGGAGATTCTACACAGGAATATAGCTTCACTGGAGATTATACACAGGAATATAGCTTCACTGGAGATTATACACAGGAATACAGCTTCACTGTACTGGAGATTATACACAGGAATATAGCTTCACTGGAGATTATACACAGGAATACAGCTTCACTGTACTGGAGATTATACACAGGAATATAGCTTCATTATACACAGGAATATAGCTTCACTGTACTGGAGATTATACACAGGAATATAGCTACTGTACTGGAGATTATACACAGGAATATAGCTTCACTGTACTGGAGATTATACACAGGAATATAGCTTCACTGTATTGGAGATTATACACAGGAATATAGCTTCACTGTACTGGAGATTATACACAGGAATATAGCTTCACTGTACTGGAGATTATACACAGGAATATAGCTTCACTGGAGATTATACACAGGAATATAGCTTCACTGTACTGGAGATTATACACAGGAATATAGCTTCACTGTATTGGAGATTATACACAGGAATATAGCTTCACTGGAGATTATACACAGGAATATAGCTTCACTGTACTGGAGATTATACACAGGAATATAGCTTCACTGGAGATTATACACAGGAATATAGCTTCACTGAATATATAGCTTCACTGGAGATTATACACAGGAATATAGCTTCACTGTACTGGAGATTATACACAGGAATATAGCTTCACTGGAGATTATACACAGGAATACAGCTTCACTGTACTGGAGATTATACACAGGAATATAGCTTCACTGTACTGGAGATTATACACAGGAATATAGCTTCACTGTACTGGAGATTATACACAGGAATATAGCTTCACTGTACAGATTATACACAGGAATATAGCTTCACTGTACTGGAGATTATACACAGGAATATAGCTTCACTGGAGATTATACACCCGAATATAGCTTCACTGTATTGGAGATTATACACAGGAATATAGCTTCACTGGATATTATACACAGGAATATAGCTTCACTGGAGATTATACACCCGAATATAGCTTCACTGGAGATTATACACAGGAATATAGCTTCACTGTATGGAGATTATACACAGGAATA